>NW_022437154.1:576598-578677 GCF_009761245.1 Sapajus apella
GTATTTTTAGTAGAGATGGAGTTTCACCATGTTAGCCAGAATGGTCTCAATCTCCTGACCTCATGATCTGCCCTCCTCGGCCTCCCAAAGTGCTGGGATTACAGGTGTGAGCCACTGCGCCCAGCCGTTTTTTTAAAAAGACTTGCAAAGTCCATAAAAAATAATCGTTATTACCAGTTGAAGATTGTGACTGAAATTGTGGTTCCTTCTGATCAGGCCCAGCTAATAGCAGGCCAGCAATAGCAATTGGTCAATTATACTTTTTCTAAGGGAGTGACAAAATGGGTGCTAAGAAAGTTGTGATGGGCGAGGTGAAGCTATTTAAGTAAAAATTGTAATTAAAACATTGCAAGATCAAGGGTGTTTTGTTCTCATAAAAGGGAATAATAATATTAAGCATAAAACATAGGAGAGTGCTGAACTAAGGTTTAAATGATGTGATGAGCAGAAACCCTGAGTGCCTGTTAAGTTTCTCTGCTAAGTCTGCCTGCCTGCCTGCAATACAAATAAACATATGTGTTTGTTTTTAGTGGAAATTGCAACACTAACAAGAGAGAATGGAAAGACGGTAATCAGAGTTCTCAAACAAAAAGAAGTGGAACAGTTGATCAAAAAACATGAGGAAGAAGAAGCTAAAGCTGAGCGTGAGAAGAAAGAAAAAGAACAGAAAGAAAAGGATAAATAGACACAATCAGAGATTCGGTTACCATTTGGGGCACCGTTTCAGTGTGAAAGCTGACCTACTCTTCCACACTAAGAAGGCTTTGACTTTTTTTAAACTGGTGCAGTGGGAAAATAGGACATTACATACTGAATTGGGTCCTTGTCATTTCTGTTCAATTGAATACTTTATTGTAATGATGAGGGTTACTTTCTGTGGACATCTTAACCTTCCACACACATCCCCTTTTTTTGGAATAAAATTTGGAAAATGGAAATGAAGGAATAAATTCTCTGTAGCAGTAATTGTTAAATATACAAAACTGACAGGGCGAGTATCTTCTTTTCATGCTTTATGCACTGTGGCTTACACTCCTTTCACAAAGATGGGCACATTCGTCAGGCTGGCCAGGTTATTCATCTCTCTCCAGGGATTGGTTCGAGAATGAACACGTGGGCTGAGCAAAGCCAGGATTGATGTGTGGATATGAGGCTGTCACAGCTAGGACTGAGGCTGCCCACTAAGCTGCATGGAAGGTGAGGTGTAGGAGAAGTTAAGGCCACAGAGGAAAAGTGAAACCAAGAGATGAGAACAGTTACTGTTGGCCGAAGGGAGCTCCATTGCTGGGCTTTGTTCAACCTGAGTTCTCTTGGGTTCTGTGGCTTCGTGATAGAAGTGATCCAGGGCAGTGCTACTTAACATGTAGCTTGAGCATCACCTGCGCAGATTCTGGTGCCCCATCCCAGATCTACTTAATTAATACCTCTGAGGGTGGAACCCAGTAATCTCTTTTAACAAGCTCTGCATGTGATTCTTAGGAATGCTAAATAAAGCTTTCAGAAGTTTTTGTTACACGTTAGTTTAGCATCACCTAGCAAGCTTTTGCAACTTGTAATGCCGTATCAACTCGAGCTCTGTGGTGGAACCCAGATAGTGACGTTTATTAAGCTCTTCAAGTGATTCCCATCAGCCAGGATGAGAACCCACGAGTTGAGCTGTAGTTTACCCTTCTCTCAGCTGTTGCCAATCAAATATGGTATCCCAGCCTGGGATAAAATCTACTTCATTGTAGATTTTCTTTTGTTTTTTTTTTCTTTTTTGTTTTGTAGATTTTCTTAAAGAATGCAGCTTCTGGCTAGGCACAGTGGCTCATACCTGTAATCCCAGCACTTTGGGAGGCTGAGGTGGGCGGATCATGAGGTCAAGAGATTGAGACCATCTAACCACGGTGAAACCCTGCCTCTACTAAAAATAAAAGAATTAGCCAGGCGTGGTGGCACGTGCCTGTGGTCCCAGCTACTCAGGAGGCTGAGGTGGAAGAATCGCTTGAACCCAGGAGGTGGAGGTTGCAATAAGCCGACATTGTGCCACTGCACTCCAGCCTGGTGACAGAGCAAGACTCTGTCTCAAAAAAAAAA
>NW_022437154.1:578777-589227 GCF_009761245.1 Sapajus apella
AAAAAAAAAAAAAAAAAAAAAATGCAGCTGCCTGCAGTTTTTTGTACAGGCTAAGGTATTTCCGAGCCTTATTTGCAGCACTTTTTTTAACTTCTAAATTACTCTTTTACTCTGTACAGCTGGTTCTCATTATTTTTGGTAGTTATATTCTAAAAAGTCACCACAAAAACTAAATTAGCAAATACTGAACTTTTGTGCCTAGGGGATGTACTGGGTTAGGGTCCTAAAAGCCACTGGTCACATTTTTATCAGCCGATCAGTACATAACCTGTTTTTTGCGTGTTGCTACTTAAAGACCCCTTATTTAATGCATGTAATGTATATTGTGGATTCATTAACATAGAACTCAGCCAACAGCTCTTTACCTGAATTTTTGTTTTGTTTTTTGAGACTGGGTCTTGCTCTGTCACCCAGGCTGGAGTGCCATGGTGTGATCATAGTTCACTGCAGGCTCAAACAATCTTCCTGCCTTGACCTCCCAAAGTGCTGATATCACAGCCCTCTTATGCTTAGGAGCAATACTAAACAGGATTTTTTTTGTAGAGACAGTGAGCAGGGAAGGTCTCACTATGTTTCCCATGCTGGTCTTGAACTCCCGGACTCAAGCGATCCTCCTGCCTCAACCTCCCACAGTGCTGACATCACAGCCCTCTTGTGCTTAGGAACGTTAAACAGCACTTCAGCACTACAACTGGGTGCCATTTTAAATAGTAAAATCACTAAGGAAAATGCGAAAATAAATGGCACAAGATAGACCGCAAGAATACGTTTATAGTGTGAGGGCTGAAACTGCGGAGTGTCACTTTGTTCAACCTCAGCTGGGAGCATGCGCCTCTGGGTACTCGACATTTTCACCACTTTGCATGTCAGCAAATGACTAAAAGTACCACAAGTGTTGGTTTGGGGGTTACGTGTACATTTTACGAGAATGCAAATTTTGCAAATTCACAGGTACAGAATCGGCAAGTAATGAAAATGAACGGCACACCTTCAGCCTCCAGTCTTGCTACACCCAGAGGTGGACAAAATAAGTCCTGTTATCTCCATCTCCAGAATGTACCCAGAATCCAGCCACTTTCGGCTGCAGGAATGCTGCTCTGATTCACCATTCTCTCTCACTTGGACTATTGCAGCAGCCTCCTAAATGGTCTCCCTGCTTCCTCTTCATTTCCCACTGTCAATTCTCCAGCAGCAGCCACAGCGATCCTTTCAAAATGTAAAACTGCTACTGCACAGCCTGCTCAGAACTCTCCAATGGCTTCCCATCTTGCTCAGTAAAGGTCAAATTCTTTGCACTGGTTCACGAGGCACCCCGCATTCTGGTCCCCTGCTACCTTTTCTACCATGTGCTTCCTTCCTCACTCATTCCCTGACTGTGCCAAGCCCCCCTGGCATCACTTGCTAATGCTTCTGCCTTGGGAATGCTCTTCCTGGGTCTCTATTGCCCACTGCCTCATCTCCAGGTCTCTGCTTGCATGTCACCTTTTTTGGGCTATTTTTGCGAAGGAGCAATCTCTTTCCCCTGCACACTCACATTTTCTGCTCCCTGTACCGTGCTGAGTTTTTCTCCATAGCACCCATCACCAGCTGGCATATTTGTTTACTGTCTGTCTCTCCGTCTGGAATATAAGCTTCCAGAGCAGTGCTTTGTTTTCATTCAATAGCTGTGTCTCAGCTCCTAAAACTGAAACTGGACTTGTTAGGCAGCAAGTAAATACTGATGAATGAATAAATACCCTGGATATGCTGGTGTGAAATCCTAAAAATACCCACTTTCCATCCAGATCAATAGCACTGGTGGATTTTTTGTATCCTGATCACCTCTGCAACACTTGCCTCAAGCTAGGACAACTTCTTCAAAGGCGACAGTGGATAAGACAGCCCAGTTTATCTTTCCGCCACATTAGGAAAGTCTTCAGAATTTTCCCTTAACTTGCAAATTTCAACGTATTCATTCTTCTGTTGAAATGAATTCATACTGAGGGGAAAAGCCAAAGATAGGAGGTGAGGCAAAGCCGACTCTATAACTCTGTTTTTTCCCTGCTATAGGATTTGGGTGCCTAGTCTAGATTCTCTCACAGCCCCACTTTGCTCTGCTCTGTGGCATATTTTTAACCCAAGTGGCAGGGCTGTTTGGTTTCCAGAGAGTTGCCTGATGCATCCCAAATATTGCCTTAGCAATACTCATCTGAACAGGGGCCCTTCACTAACAGCAAGTATTTCATCCATCTGGGCAAAACTCGTGGGTTTTCACAGGGACCCTACCAGCTCAGAAGCACCTTGATATAAATAAGTAGAAAACCAAAGACAGCGAAGTTTTAAATCTTGAGTCAAAACTTTAAAATCAAAGTCAAGTTGATTTCATTTTGGCAAGCTTTCAAATCTTGCTTTTAAAAATAAATCATGTAGAAAAATCATGTACTCCTGTGTATAATTTTATTTCTGGTGTTTTTCTTAATCAGAAAATTAAGGAAGACTCTGGAATTTTTACAGTCTAGCACTTTGAAATTTTCATGAGAGTGTTTGTTTCAGCAGTGCAAAAAATATTCCATACTCTGAAAAACAAAACCAAAAAGTTGATTCATTCCTTTATTGGACACTTACCATGTTCCTGATAATTTTAGGTGATGGGGATATATGGATGAGTAAGACATGTCCTCATCTCTTAACTTGAAGCCTTGCAGGAAAAGCAGGGCTATAATCAACCACTTAATACTGTGGAGGAGTGCTAGACTCCAGGTAGCTGGGTGCTAAAGGCTAGGGAGTAAAGACAGAAGGAACTGTATGTGCGAAGAAAGGCTTAGCAATGGGAAAGCTTCACTGTCACCGAGCAGAGCTAGAGAATAACGTGCTGGGGGAGTAAGAGATGAGGTCGGAAATGTACATGGGATGCGAAGACAGCTCTGCAGGTCTTGAGGTTTGTGCTCTATGCAATGCAGAGGCAGCTGAGATTTTTAGTAAATTAGAAAAACAATTACTCTGACTCATTTAGAACAATGATTCTGGACGCCCAGAGACGGACTAGGTGGGAGGAGACAGAAGGCAGGGAGGTGAGTTAGGAGGCTGCTGAAGTAGGCAAGGAAGAATGAGGGTGTAAGACTGTGTAGTGAAGGAAACAGGAGGAGGGGAAGCTGCCACTGAGTGACGGAGGAGAGAGGAGGGGATGCCAGGGGCGTCAAATTCATCAAGTAGTCACAATCTGATCTAAAAAGGCACTCAGTGAACATGAAGAACTACTCTTCAGTTTTCCTAATGTCTTTCTGCTACTGTTGTTATAACCTGAAACCAAATAGAGTTACTATTCCCCGTAGGGAAGAATTCTATAAACAACATCGTATATCAAAGATTGGGGTAAACCCAGGTCAAATGGTTTTTTCCCTTTTTCTTTTAATTTGTATTCTTGTGTGCACTGTCTGTTCATCTGTTTTGCCCAATTTCTATCAGAGACTTTAACTTTCCAAAAATTCATTTATGAGTTCCTTTAAGGATAGTTCTTTGTCATCTATGTTACAATTTTTTTATTGCGGCATTTGCATTTTTATTTTGTTTTTGATACTCACATACCAAAAGGTTGTTTTGTGTTTATGTAGACAAAGCTATCATTTCAAGTTTGTGTTAGTACAATGCACATAAAGATATTCCCCATGCCAAAGGACATCAACATTATTCTAGTAAATCTATGGTTCAATTATCTTTATAATACACAATTAACAAAATATAATTGTTAATCTATTTTTAAAAACAGTATTTAAATTAATCATGAAACTTTAATTCAACTGTTCAGACTACTTGGGAATTTTGCATTCTTGAGTGAATTCAGAATTACATGAAATAAGATAGTTATTTACTTTTCTTCATTTATTTCTGTTATTTTTTGGTAACAGCCTTACTGAAATGCAGTTCACATACCGTCAATGCACCCACGTAAAGCATGCATTTCAGTGGCTTTTTGTATACCCCCAGGGTTGTGCAGCCAGCACCACAATCAATTGAGAACATTTTCATCACCCCAAAAAGAAAACTCCACATGCTCCTTAGCCATCACCCCCAAATCACTGCCCACTCTTAGGCAGCCCTGATCTATGTACTGTCTCTACGGATTTGCCTATTACGGATATTTCGTGTAAACGGAATCATACAATCCTTTGTGTCTGGCTTCTCCCACTTGGTGTAACGTTTTCAAGGTTCATCTATGTTGTGGCATACATCAGTAATTTGTTTACTAGATTAGAGAAAAATGGCAGAGATTTATTATTTATTTTTTAATTTATTTTTTATTTTTTTATTTTTTTTAAAGACGGGGTTTCACCGTGGTCAGGCTGGTCTTGATCTCCTGACCTCAGGTGAGAGATTTATTATTTCTATTCCATTGCATGGTTATACTACATTTTGTTTATTCACTGGCAAAAATAAGAGTTATTTCTATGCTTTGGCGTTATGAATAACGCTGCTATGAACACTCATGTACACTTTTTTACTTATTTTTTTAAACTTATTTATTCCTTCCCTCCCACTGCCTTTTTAAATTTTTTATTTATTTCTTTACTTTTTTTTATTCCATGTACATGTTTTTTGTGTGGACATATGTTTTCATTTATTTTGAGTATACACCTTGAAGTAGAATTTTTGGTTTATTTTAAAATCCATCGTTATGCCATATATTAACATTAGTGATATGGATTTTTAAAAGCACCTACTTTGCCCTATTTTCTCCTGTAAGAACCCAATAGAAATGGGAAGTGGGTTGACTATATGAGAAAATGTGTATGAGTCTCTTAGTTATAGAAGTAGGTTTCACAGTTGGAGAGGATTTTCACTTCCTTTCATCTTGGCAGGAAGAATGTTTTCTCTAAGTTTCTTTATACTTAACACTAGAGAGGCCAAGTCTTTGATTCTGTACCTAAGAGCTTTATGTAATAACCTTCTCTGAAAAATTAGGAATCACATGGAATGGGAGAATCCAGGGTAAAGTGTCTTCTGAGTCTGAACAATCTAATAACTTACTTTTTCTGATTAGGAAAGCGATGCATGATCACTTTGGAAGATACACAATGAATAAAATAAGAATCACTCCTAATATCTTGCCCAGAGTTAGCTACTATTAACTTATCTCAGTGGTCAGTTTAGATGCTGAACAAGTACACTGGTAACCTTCAGCAAATTATAGGCAAACTATTTTAAAATCCTGTTTTTGTTTTGAGATGGAGTCTCGCTCTGTCACCCAGGCTGGAGTGCAGTGGTTCAGTCTTGGCTCACTGCAACAAGTTCAAGCAATTCTCCTGCCTCAGCCTCCCAGGTAGCTGGGATTACAGGTGCCTGCCACCATGCCTGGCTGTTTTCTTTTGTTTTGTATTTTTAGCAGAGACGAGGCTTTACCATGTTGCCCAGGCTAGTTTCAAACTCCTGACCTCAAATGATCCACCTGCCTTGGCCTCCCAGAATGCTGGGATTACAGGTGTGAGCCACCGTGCCCAGCCTAAAAATACTCTTAAAGGAGAAATGTAAACATACTTTTTCCTTCTAATTGCTTTCCTTTTCTCTTTCCTTTTTTTGAGATGAAGTCTCGCTCTTTTGCCCAGGGTGGAGTGCAGTGGCACGATCTTGGCTCACTGCAAATTCTGCCTCTCAGTTTCAAGCCATTCTCCTGCCTCAGCCTCCTGTGCAACTGGGATTACAGGAGCGCACCATCATACCTGGCTAATTACGTATTTTTAGTAGAGATGGGATTTCACCATGTTGGCCAGGCTGGTCTCAAACTCCTGATCTCGTGATCTGCCCGCCTCAGCCTCTTAAAGTGCTGGGATTACAGGCGTGAGCTACAGCGCCTGGCCGGAATCTTCTGAATATGTCAATCATAGCACATAAACACTTATCTTAAACCTCACATGGTTTCCCATCAGAGAACTTCCCCAATTTACGCAGAAGCTAATGAAGCTTAAGCTTCAAGCCTCTTCATTTGCTTGGCTCCTTCCAAGGCCCTAGGAAGGGCCCTAATAACGTATTCTTATGCTCATATGCTGTTTGTAAAATTTGCAAAATATCTTTAAACAGTGATTGAGAAGCACTAAAAAAAAAAAAATTGTTTGTTCCTGGACAAATTTCTCCTCCTTTTGGAAGACATTGGAGTGGTCATGGGTGTAATGGAATCTATTAATTCACAGTTACTTTAATGTGTAGTGAGCTTATTGTTAGCCACACCAGTGTAGAAATGGCTTCAGGACGCTTCCTACCACCATTGTGCCAACTCACCTGGCATCATGACAAGAAGATGTAGGGACAGAGGTTGTGTCACCACGTGAACTATGTCTTCTGCGGTGCCCATCGTCAGAAGTTTATGGATACTGGAGAGAGAAACTATGATAAACTCTTCCAATCTTCACATGTATACAATTATAAGCTAAGGCTTCAGTTCCCATCAATACCAAAACAGGAAGCGGGAAAGCACTACAGGATGTCAGGCTGTTAGTCAAACTGTCATTTTCTAGTTGCTGTGATGCTTGTCCACTTTAAAAAATTTGTTCTGGCTTTGAGCGTAGTGGTCCCCAAAAATAATGTAGTTTGTTGAAAATCTTTTCATTCTAAGTAAATATCCAATTCCACACCCAATTTTGCATTTGCGCTGTCATATTCTTTTTCTGTTTGTAGAGATGGGGTTTTGCTATGTTGCCAAGGCTGAGGCTTGACTTGAACTCCTGGGCTCAAGCGATCCTCCTCAGCCTCCCGAGTAGCTGGGACTACAGGCACATGCCACCACACCTGGCTTGTATCGTCATATTCTTTGCTTAAAGAGGACTCCTCCCCACCTGCCCAAATATATAATCTTCAATATAAATTGGAATTAGGCCCTGTATTCCATTGTAGTTGGGATAAAATCCATTCTTTTTATTCTGACCTATAACTGGGGTGCATGTCACCCCACGTCCCCATCTTGTTGAGAATCTGTACTTGATTCCTCTCTGCCCCTCCCTCACACAAAGTTCTTTGTTTCTGTTTTGTTTTGTTTAAAAAAAAAAAAAAAAAAAAAAGACAGGGTTTCACCATGTTGGCCAGGCTGGTCTTGAACTGACCTCAGGTGATCCACCCGCCGCCGCCTCGCAAAGTGTTGAGATTACAGGTGTGAGCCACCACGCCTGGCTGGTTTTTGTTTTATTTTGGAGCCAGGGTCTCTCTCTGTCACCACAGCTGTGGCATAATTAGAGCTCACTGCAGCCTCAACCTCCCAGGTTTGAGTAGTACTCCCATCTCAGCCTCCCTAGTAGCTGGGACCACAGGTGTGCACCACCAGTCGGATAATTTTTATTTTGTCTTTAGTAGAGACAAGGCCTTGCTATGTTGCCCAGGCTCGTGAACTCCTGAGCTCAAGCGATCCTCCTGCCTTGGCCTCCCAAAGTGCTGGGATTACAGGCATGAGCTACTGTGCCCAGCCACAGCAAGCTGTTTTCTACCTTCGGGTCTTTAGCTAGATCACCCTCTATCTGGAATGCTCTTCCCCTGCATCCTGCATGACTGCCACTTTCTCTAATTTCTGTCCTAACTCAGGTTACCTTGTCAGAAAGGCATTTCCTGGCCACCTGATCTAAAGTAAAATCCCCTACCTCCTACCGCATTAATTTATAGTTATTCCTCAGTAGTTCTTATCAAATTCTGAAATTATCTTGCTTGTTTTTTGTTATTGTTTTTTTTTTAAGACAAGGTCTTATGTTGTTTCTTTAAAGACAAAGTTTGTTGTATTTAATTTTTTATTTTTTCAGATGGAGTTTTGCTCTTGTCACCCAGGCCGGAGGGCAATGGCACAATCTCGGCTCACTGCAACCTCCGTCTCCTGGGTTCAAGCGATTCTCCTGTCTCAGCCTCCAGAGTAGCTGGGATTACAGGTGCACTCCACCACGCCCAGCTAATTTTTGTATTTTTAGCAGAGATGGGGTTTCACCGTGTTGGCCAGGCTGGTTTCAAACTCCTGACCTCAGGTGATCTGCCTGCCCCAGTCTCCCAAAGTGCTGGGATTACAGGCGTGCCCCACTGCACCAGGCCAAGATTTGTTTTCTTAAAGTCTCACTCTGTTGACCAGGCTAAAGTGCAGCAGTAGGTATGATCACAGCTCACTGTAGCTGCAAACTCCTGTGCTCAAAGGATCCTCCCACTTCAGTCTCCCAAGTAGCTAGCACCACAGGTGCACGCCACCACACTTGGCTAATTTATTTTATTTTATTGTAGAGATGGGGGGGGGGCTCTTGATGTTGCCTAGGCTGGTCTGGAACTCCTGGTCTTAAGCGATCCTCCCACCTCAGCCTCCCAAAGTGCTGGGATGACAGGGTCACCACCCCTGGCTTTGTTTACTTGTTGTTTGCATTCCTTCCCTGGACAGTACTTTCCAAGAATGCAGGGACATTATCTATCATGTTCACTGCGTCATCCTAGAATTTGGTATATGTGTAAGTTAATTCTTAAATATTTGTTGAACAAATGAATGAATAGCTGGGAGTGACAGCACAGATTCAAACTCATGTTTATCTGACTCCACAGATCAAAGGCTGTGTGCTTCCCAATCTGCCAAGAGCTTTCTGTATTTCTCAATCTATTATCCCACAGAGAATTGAAAAGATCATGTAGGTCAGAAACACAAGCAGTTTCAATTCTGGTTCACCCATGACCGAGAATATTAGATAAATCAAGGATCAAAATATCCATTTCCATACAGGCGACTTCAGGTATTCTTTAGCTTTCAAAAAATTTAAAACATCTAAAATTAATCAGCCATGTTCTCGAAGAGCAAGGAAAGATTGTGTCTTGTGAGAGACAGCTGTGGAATTGGAAATTATCAAATGATTTCCAATTTTAAGAGATTTGGACCAGGTGGCTTAGAATTAGATTAAAGATAATCAATTCCCTGGAAATCAATGCCATACATAACTCTAATCTTCAGAAGGAGCTTTTTGTATTTCGGAGAGGCAGCTCATCTGGTCTTGTTTCTTATCCATATAAAAACCTTGATGTCAATTAGTATTCCACGGGAAATGAAACCAGATGAGAAAGCGAACGCTTGCTAAATAAATTAGAGGAGAGGATAATTAAAGCAGAGATTTCACACCATATCAGAGAAGCAGCTCCATCTTCGTTTTATTTTACCCTGACTTCCCTAAAAGCAGTATATGGCAGTTTACAAATTACACATGGAAATGAAATACATTTAATTTTGGATTTTGTTGTGCTTTTGAGGATCAGAATTACTGAAGGGGAATTCATTTGGGAACAATTAATTTGGCAATCAATAAATTCTAAGATGGCAGTTCTGGTCTACAGCCACAAATATCTGGAGCGTTTGTGGCTAAACCTCCAGTATAATTTGTACTTTGGATTCAATTTTGGTATACATAGCAGTCTGTAAATACCTTGCATGTCCAGAATAGAAATCCTGAGGGAGAGATAGAGGCTATTTGATATTAGAAAAATACTCCAATTCTACATTTTGCACAGAATTGAATATTTGTAATTGTATCCTGTAGATATCAAATTAAAGACAAGTTTATTTTAACATGTGTAATAGTATATCATCTATGGAGAACAGACAATATGTGTTTATATTGCACACATTTATATATTCCTACTAAGATATCTGTATTTAGTAGACAAATGTTGAACTTTTGCATATTAAAAATTATTACTGAAGAACGTTATAGAAAGTCATAGTTGTCTTAAAAGGAAAAATTATTTTATAATGTAATTAATCACTCCCAGATTTAAAAGCTTTCAACATTTAGGGATTTAGGGAACATGAGATATTGTGTTGCACTTTCTTTTTTTTTTTGAGACGGAGTTTCGCTCTTGTTGCCCAGGCTGGAGTGCAATGGCATAATCTCGGCTCACCGCAACCTCTGCCTCCTGGGTTCAAGCAATTCTCCTGCCTTAGCCTCCTGAGTGGCTGGGATTACAGGCACACACCACCATGCCCAGCTAATTTTTGTATTTTTGGATGGTCTTGATTTCTTGACCTCATGATCCGCCCACCTCAGCCTCCCAAAGTGCTGAGATTACAGGCATGAGCCACTGTGCCCAGCTAAGTATTGCACTTTCTTAAAGTAAAAAACAGTGTCTTCATTTTTAACAAGAATGTTTTGTAGGCCAGGCACAATGGCTCATGTTTATAATCCCAGCACTTTCAGAGGCCGAGGCAGGCAGATCACCTGAGGTCAGGAGTTGGAAACCAGCCTGGCCAACACAGTGAGACCTCATTTCTACTAAAAAGGCAAAATTAGCCAGGTGCGGTGGCACATGCTTGTAATCTCAGCTACTTGGGAGGCTGAGGCAGGAGAATCACTTGAACTTGGGTGGGGCAGAGGTTGCAGTGAGCCATTGCACTCCACCTGGGCAACAAGAGTGAAACTTCATCTCAAAAAAAAAAAAAAAAAAAGGTTTGGTAGCGGCATTGCCAGTTCCGTGTTAACATGTGTTT
>NW_022437154.1:589327-589504 GCF_009761245.1 Sapajus apella
AAAAGGTTTGGTAGCTGCATTGCCATTTCCTTGTTAACATGTGTTTTTCTATTGGTAATTGAATCTGTGACATTGTGTCATATATATGCTATTATTAAATTCTATTGAGAAGGCTTAGTTTTATATATGGCTTATATTTTTGTGATTTTTGATTTTATGTATTACTGTTTAGTTATT
>NW_022437154.1:589604-592691 GCF_009761245.1 Sapajus apella
TTTTAATCTCTCCACCTTAAAATACGTCTGTACTTTTACATTTTGATTGTGGTCATTGAAATAGCACTTTAAAGAGACCTTTTCTTTTTATATCATTTCCTTTGAAGGATTGAATTTTAATATTCTATCAATACTTGTTTTCTTCCTTTAATCTATGGAAATGAATTTAATTTCAGCAGTAAAATTGACAGCATCCATTTTTATCTTTAATTAACTTTTCAGTTTGGCTTTCATCTTAAAGGCTCACAGCAGAATTTATCACCAAGCCATAATGGAAGTGCTGAATGGAAGATTCAGAGAAGCTGCTTAGCTCTGAATTTAGCTCAGTTGACCCCATTATAAAAGAGAAAAGTGAACAACATTGGTATAAAAGACAACTCATTAGGCCGTACCAGTCACAGATGACAATGTTTATTTTTGATTCTGGCTATTTATTTAGGCTCCTAATTCCCCTTCCATGCACTCTCTTTTTAACTTGAAAGCACCAACTGCCCTTTGCTTAAGGGTTTTGTAAGTCTGAAAGTACATCAGAGAATAATTGCTACATAAATAATAACAGCTACCATTTATTGAACACTCGAGCATCGTGCTAGGGAATTCATGAACTTTATATTCTGTGAGGCAGGGTTTACAGCACCGTTTAAAAAGTTAGTAATAGGGCTTAACGAGAGAGATTAATTTCAGTTTAGTGAATAGTTAAGTCTTTGAAGTCAGGTCGGCCGGGCGCGGTGGTCGTTCACCTGTAATCCTAGCACTTTGGGAGGCTGAGCTGGGCGGATCACCTGAGGTCAGGAGTTCAAAACCAGCCTGGCCATCATGGTGAAACCCCCATCTTTATTAAAAAAAAAAGAAGTCAGGTCACCTGGGTTTGAATCCCTGTTCACTATTTTCTAGTTCTCTATTTCTGAGATCTTGGGAAAACTAGTTAACATTTATTCAGTGAGAGAAAGTAACGAGCAGAGGGAGTTCAGGGCCCAACTTAGAGAGATTGTTTTCAAACAAGAAGTGACAATAAGCCCAGTGCTGAAGGAGGAGTGGGAGTTAGGCAAGGCAGAGGAGGAGACGGGGTGGGGAGAGATTAGGCAGAGGGAACAGCATGTGTGAAGGCCCTTGGCTGGGACTCGGCTTGGTGGTTCCTGGACTGGAGGGGCCTGTGTGGGTGGAATTTAGTGTGCAAAGGGGAGGGGTATGATGCAGAGTTTGTGAGGGTGGCGGGGGGGCCCTCTAAGAATCATGACACGGACTTGGGGTTTTGTTTCTGTTTGAACACGGTCACTCAGGCTGCCATCTGCAGAGTGTGTTGGAGGATGCAGGGAAGGAGACCCAGTGAGAGGCTGGGGCAGGAGTCTAAGATAGAGATGCATTTGAATAAAGTAGGAGTGGAAAGGAGATGTAGGAGATGGATTCAAAATAAGTTCAAGGCTAGCCAGGAGCGATGGCTCACACCTGTAATCCCAGCACTTTGGGAGGTCGAGGCGGGTAGATCACCTGAGGTCAGGAGTTCGAGACCAGCCTGACCAACATGGTGAAACCCCGTCTCTATTAAAAATATAAAATTAGCCAAGGCTGGTGGCACATGCCTATAATCTCAGCTACTTGGGAGGCTGAGGCAGCAGAATCGCTTGAACCCAGAAGGTGGAGTTTCCAGTGAGCTGACATTGTACCACTGCACTCCAGCCTGGGCAACAAGAGTGAAACTCCGTCTCAAAAATAAATAAATAAATAATTCCAGGTAAATAGCATGTAGGGTTGAATTAGACTTGGTGGGTGAAGCAGAGGGTGGAACTAAGGATGACTTCCAGTTTTCTAGCTTCAGTAATTAGTCAGATGGTGGTATCATTGATGGGAAGGCTAAGAGGATAACGTGGTTTGGGACATCTTAAGACATGTCTAAGTGACCATGGTGTAAAGTACATAGCCAAATACACTGGAGCTCAGATGTGAGATCGGTGCCTATCTGAGCATGGATGTGGTCATCAATATATGGATGGCATTTACAGCCAGGCCAATGCATAAGATCACCGAAGGGGGAAGTTAACGGAGACGGGAGAATGGGTCCCAGATTTGAGCCTCTGGAATTTCCAACACACGAAGCCTGGGTAGAAGAGGAGAAGCCTGCCAAGAGAACCTAGAAGGAGTTGGCCAAAACGAAACAAGGATAGTAAAAGTACCACTCCTATAATATTGAGATTAAATGAACGAGTATATTAAAAAGTGTTTAACTTCTTACAGTCCCCATCCTTAGCAGGGTTAATATGGTCATTATTAAATTCTACTTTCTATGGCAAAGTACTGATTGGTTGGTGGGTATTAAAAGGTGAACAAGGGCTGGGCATGGTGGCTCACGCTTGTAATCCAAGCACTTTGGAGGCCAAGGCGGGCGGATCACCTGAGGTTGGGAGTTCAAGACCAGCCTGACCAACATGGTGAAACCCCGTCTTAAAAAAAAAAAAAAAAAGGTGAACAGGACATATCCCTGCTGGGTATGGTGGTTCATACTAGTAATCCCAGCACTTTGGGAGGCCGAGGTGGGAGGATCTCTTGAGCCCAGGAGTTTGAGATAAGCCTGGGCAACATAGTGAGACCTTGTCTCTACCAAAAAAAGCAAAGAAATGAAAAAAATCAAAACTAAGGCTGGGCGCGGTGGCTCACACCTGTAATCCTAGCACTTTGGGAGGCTGAGGCGGGCGGATCACGAGGTCAAGAAATCGAGATCGTCCTGGCCAACACGGTGAAACCCTGTCTCTACTAAAAATACAAAAAAAATTAGCCGGACGTGGTGGCACATGCCTATGGTCCCAGCTACTCGGGAGGCTGAGGCAGAAGAATTGCTTGAACTCAGGAGGCAGAGGTTGCAGTGAGCCAAGATTGTGCCACTGCACTCCAGCCTGGTGACAGAGCAAGACTTTGACTCAAAAAAAAAAAAAAAAAATCAAAACTAAAAAAATTAGCCGGTTGTAGTGGTGCACGCCTGTAAACGCAGCTACTTGATAGGCCGGGGAGGGAGGATCACTTGAGTTTGAGCTGCAGCCTGATCAAGAGTAAAACCCTGTCCCTACCAAAAAAAAAAAAAAAAAAAAAAAAAAA
>NW_022437154.1:592791-600835 GCF_009761245.1 Sapajus apella
AAAAAAAAAAGACATAGCCGCTAGGCTGAGAAACCCATTATTTAGTAGAGAACATAATTATGGAGAAATAGATAAAAAGAAGGCAAGTGGCATTTGAAATGGGCCTTGAAGAAAGGGCGGATTTGGATATTGAGAGAGGGGAGAAGGAAGGACAAATGAAGACAGGAAAGTGTAATAAAAATTCCACAATCTTCAGAGTAAAATGCGGTGTCTGGGATGCCAGAACTGTGTATTGGTCCCTTTGACTAAATCTCAGGCAGTTGGTAGACAGATGCCACGCCAGGGGAACTTTGTATGTGGTGGCTGCAGCAACGCAGTGATTTTCATTGTCATTTGATCAAATAATGTCTCCTAGCAGTGTGAAGACGCCTGTTACCAGTCAGGTGTAGCACCACATCCAGCTACCATGAGTAATTGGCATATCCCCCTGGAAAAACCATCCAAGATGTAGATGTTATATTCTGATTATTTGCTTGGATTTAAAAATGCCCAACAAATGACACGCTTTGCCTTAATAGCAGCAATTAATAGTGTTCTTCATAGATTATGTAAATAACCGTCATTCTCATTATTATTGCTATAACACTCTAGGAGTTCCAATTATACCTGCAGTGGCTGCACTAACAACCATTTAATTCCAGTTTTGCCACTGACAGATACTGTGACCTTCAGCAGTTATTCAACTCCTCTGTTTCACATCTGTTAGCTGTAAAAGCAGAATAACACTTTAAAGGCATCCAAACACTGTTAGGATGAATTGCATAAGTGCCTAGAAGTCCCATAAATTCTTCAGACTAAAACATAAATTTGCAGTGAAAGGATGATAGGTACTGTCTTTCACTCCTGTGCAGAGTGGAATTAATTACTAACCTGCTTAATATCTTGCGCGTCTTTTCTCTGTGGCCCCTTTCTTTAAGTGCCTCTTAAACAGATTGGCTTCATTGGATGTAAGTTCCATTTTTCTAGCTGTAGTCGGACCTAAGGAGAACCTCTTCACTGAATTTTGCTGTTTAGATTCTTTGCAACCACGTTTAGTTTTTCACAGATTTACTAGTCTGGAGGTTGGAGTGAAATTTCTGCTCACAATGAGTTTTAGAGGTGTCAACTCCATAAAGCGTTCTGTGAAGAGTCAGTGGCTCCCTCTGCCACTGAAGTTTAAAGATAATTCGCCTGAATCCCTTCAGCCAAATGAAGCTTTCTAATCAATTATGGACAGAGAGGATGAAATACAGGGTCTGGAGGGATTTGAGACGGGTTTCCAGCAGTCAGCACCAATCTCCACCAGAGTTGCTAAGTGTCTGTGGCAGATACAGTCACTAATATTTACAAATGTTAATTGATGGCAACACTGAGGGCGATGCCCACGTTTGAGGCGACTGCATATCATTTCGGGGGTTTGCTTGAATGGGTGTCAAAGCTGTACCTCCCCGAGTCCTCTAGTTTATTCGCCTCGGTTCCTAGTTTCCAGACTTGGAAACCCCAGAGAGGAAGGTGACTTGCCCAGGGCCGCCTTGCTGGTCCACAGCGCAGGTCTCCTGATGGGGACCTCTTGGCCCGCACGACAGTCCCAGGAGGCAGTCAAGCTGCCACTGGTACTTCCTGGTGAGAAAGACTTGAGTGGGCAGCGGGGCCCATGGAGAGCGCTGCAGCCTGGCACCTGGAGCAAGTCCCCTGCCACCGTGATTGTGCCCCTGCCTCCCGCTTGTTTCTTTCGCAGCTCTGATCACAACTCGGAATTACTTTATTTACATTTTCTATCAGCTGGGAGCAATCTGTCCCTCTGCTTCCCCTTTTGGTGTTGAGCACAGAGCAGACAGACATCATTGAGTGGTTGTTATCTTAAGGTGTGCAATGACTTGTCCAAGGTCACCGGGTGGTTAGCTCTGCTCCAGGTTCGCACCTGCTGGAAGGCAGGCCTGGAGGCGGGGCCAGGGCGATGGGGCGGGGCCAGGCGTGGAAAGGAGAAGCTAGGAGAAAACGGGGTCGGGCCGGAGGCGGGGCCGGGGAAAAGGCTTGGTGGGGATCGGAGGCGGGGCCATGAGTAGAACCGACTGGGCCACAAGGAACAAGGCGGGGGATTGGGCGTGGCCAGAGGCGGACGGGGAGGGGCCAGGGCGATGGGGAGGGGCCAGGGCGATGGGGCGGGGCCAGGCGCCGCGGGTTTCCTCAGGCGTCCCGAGCCCGCCCAAAGCCGCCAGGCTGAGGCTGCTGTCCCGGCGGGAGCGGAGGAGCAGAGCGGCCCCTCTGCTGTGTCTGCCCTGGTTTTCTCTCACGACTCATACTCCGAGCTCCAAACCCCAGGAGTCCGCGTTCTCCTCGCGGAAGTCGAGAGGCGGCTGCCCGCGTTCCGGCGCGGGCCCTGGGCGATGGCAGCGCGGGGGTCGGCGTCCCGCGCACTCCGCCTGCTGCTGCTGGTCCAGCTGGTCGCAGGGCGCTGCGGTCGGGTGGGCGCGGCGGGCGGCGCGCAGGGAGGTGAGCCCGGGCGGCACAGGGGCGGGGCGGGGCGGGGCGGGGCGGGGGGGGCGCGCAGGGAGGTGAGCCGGGCGGCACAGGGGTGGGGCGACCCCACGCGGTGCCCGGGCGGCCGCCCTGCCACGGCCGACGGGAGAGCTGGTTGCAGGGAAGGTGGGTTTTTTTCTCTCGGGGCTGGGAGTGAGGTTTCCGTTTAAATGCAGAGGAGAGACCAGTTGGGTGGCTTTTCGTTGTACTCCGCGACCTGCGTTCCTGGAGACCGCGGAGCTGGCTTAGCGCAGACTTCGTGCAACTTCTTCCCTAAAGGGTCCGGCGGGGCTTTCCTTTCCTGGTGGCAGCCAAGCTTCCCACTTCGTTGCCTATTCGCGGGCTATGGAGACTCTGGGTTTCATTCCGGGGATCGGGACTTGATCTTCCACCTCCTGCCTCCTCCTCTTCTCCCATCCCTGTCCCCCACCCACCGCAGCATTTGATAACCTTCCCTTTCGCTGGAGATGAAAAGCGTGTGTTGTAGCAGGCTAGGCGGCCGGCTTCCTTGGCTTCTGGGCTAATCGTTTGGATCTAAAGTTCCTCACTAGCTCCTTGGAGCACAGCTTTTTCCAGCCTGCCGTGTTTCAAGAGGTTCTGAACAGGGATGGGAACAGCAAAAGAAGTCGCGTAGTCCTACACATTTCAAGTGCTTGAGAAAGTTTTAGAGTCAGTTCTCTCAATACCTGGAAGAAAAACACTAACATTTGTGGAGCACCTGTGGTGTGATCTGAACTTAGAAATGCTGAGCATCCGTTAAGCAAGATACGATAGGAGTTCTCTACGTCTGTATTTCAGGGTTTATCAGTGAGTTTTTTTGAATAGGCGAAATATTGCAAGAACCTTTTCTTGCCTTTCTTTTGTTAAAGTTTTTAAACTATGACTCCTGATTTTAGGAGTAATAACTTTGAGGACTAGAATAATTCATTGCTTAGCGTAGGATGTATTGCTTAGCGTAGACCGAAGAGAAATAAGATGGAGGGCGATTTAAACAAATTAAATAAATCCTGAGCAGAGAGAGAGTTTAACAGAAAGAAAGGAATGTGATTTTGGAGCCAGGCAAACCTGTATTCAAATTATGGCTCTGGTGCACCCTGACTTAGACGAACTTCTCTCAGCTGGTTCCTTCTTTAAGAAATGGGGGTAATCGTGCTGACCTCTCAGAGTTCTTTGGAGAATTAAATAATACATATAAAATGCCAGGCACAGTGCCTGACACTCGAGAAAATGGTAGTTCTCTACCCGTTTTGATGAAACTGAACTTTAAAAATCTGTTTCATCTATTTTAATATAAAACACTGTAGCCAAGCATTAAATAGTGTAAATAGCTATCTCCCTTCATGCATGGTGTTCAGTGTTATAACCAAATGAGATTGATTATTTCCTGCTTTCTGCCCCACTTAGTTAATATCCCTCATAATAATTATCTGGTCGTATTGCAACTATGTTTTCTCTTTGTTCCATGTGAGCTCCTTAAGAACTGTGATTCTTGTGTTGTTTATCTTTGTATCCCCAACATCTGCCTTACTGTAGGAGCCCAGTGAAGGTTTGTGGAAGGACGGAGTGGAGCAGTGTTACCTCTCTGGATATTAGTTTCCTCATCCGTATGGTGAAGGGCCATTAAAGGATCCCCCCTCCACCTCGAAAATTCTAAGATTCTGTGTGCCCTTAGAAGTGATCATCTTGAAGAACAAGGTGATATTGAATGATAATGTAATTGCACACTTGCTCTTACTCTTAATATGCATTTGTGTGCAGCTATCATTGCATATCGGTGGCCGAAAGTACTATCTGGAATTAGGAGACTTGCCACTCACTGTCTATGTTTCCTTGGACGTATTACTTGACCTTGCTGATTCTTTTTTTTTTTTTTTTTTTTTTTCAGTGTAGATCCCACACAAGACCTTGCTGATTATTTATTTCTCTCTCTTTAAAATAAAAGGGTGGTAGTAGATGTTTTTAAATTCAACTTTAAGTTTTTTTAATTCAACTGTAATTACTTTTATTTTTACAATTTATTGTTTTCATATTCACCGTAGGTTCTTAATAGTAAGTAACCTTTCTTTATGGTTTTCTGTGAGTGAGTCCCCAGGCAAAGAGAATATCTAGTCAGCTACCAGCCATTATTTGGCTGATGAACGGTCACAGAGCTATGGAAAGTGGCTCAGAAGACAAAGAACAGTGTATTAAAGTATAGTGAACTAGCACATTAAGATAATGCAAGCATTTTAAACTGACCTGTGATTGGGGCAGTGATTATGGGATAGTCATTAACTAACTAGTTATATTTCTTAGTTGTGTGACATTTTAAAGCTACTGGTTATATTTCTTAGCTGTGACATTTATTTTTTTAATTTTTAACTAAGTTCTGGGATACATGTGCAGAACATGCAGGTGTGTTACATAGGTAGACATGTGTCATGGTGGTTTGCTGCACCTATCAACCCATCACCTAGGTTTTAAGCCCCGCATGCATTACGTATGTGTCCTAATGCTCTCCCTCCACTTGCCTCTAACGCCCCTACAGGCCTGGTGTGTGATGCTCCCCTCCCTGTGTCCATGTGTTTTCATTGTTCACCACCCACTTATGAGTAAGAACATGCAGTGTTTGGTTTTCTGTTCCTGTTAGTTTGCTGAGAATGATGGTTTCCAGCTTCATCCATGTCCCTGCAAAGGACATGAACTCATTCTTTTTTATGGCTGCATGCTGTGTGACATTTTAAATGATTGAAACTTTATTTTAATTAGTATATATAGTGGCTGCAAATAAAACAGGAAAATGATTCATAGAAAATGAAAGCTGGGAAAGACTTTTTTCTTCTTTAGCCATTTTCATTAACATTTTCAGAAGTTAACAGAAATAAATATACATAGTGATGGTCAGTTTTACTTTTGTTATGTATATGTCACTAGATAAAATTTATACACAATTTAATTTGCAATTTGCAATTACTTTGATGTCCTAGAAATAGTAAATATGCTCTATGACCTAGACTGTAAGCAGCTGGAAGATACGATTTCATTTTTCCATGTATTTCCTGTGTTTATTAATGTAGCCTATGGGTTGAACTCTAAGGTTTTCAGTCAGTTTTAGAATAGCTTTCTTTTTCAACCTATAATCTACAAATTAGATCTAGCAAGTAATTTTTTATAATTAGGATATGAAGTTTTAGTTCAGTAATTTCAGTACAGAACATTTTTTTTCTAATAGCATTATTTTTCTTCCCAAAACATTAGAATTAAGTTTAAGTTCAATATTAAATAAGCATGTTGACAATTAGAGTTGTTAAATGTTGGAATTGTTTTTGAAAGAAGTTTAGAATTTGTTTCTTTAGAAATCTGTTCCACAGAACAGTATGGGTATAGTTTTTTTTTTTTTTGGAGACAAAGTCTCGCTCTGTTTCCCAGGCTGGTGTGTAGTGGCCTGATCTCGGCTCACTGCAGCCTCCACCTCCTGGGTTCAAGTGATTCTTTTGCCTCAGCCTCCTGAGTAGCTGGGATCACAGACATGCCACCACCATGCCCAGCTAATTTTTGTATTTTTAGTAGAGACAGGGGTTTCTCCATGTTGGCCAAGCTGGTCTCAAACTCCTAATTTCAGGTGATCTGCCTGCCTCCGCCTTCCAAACTGTTGGGATTACAGGCGTGAGCCACTGCACCTGGCCTGGGTATGGTTTTGTAATTACAATGTGATAGGATTATTTGAAATTATGCTTTTCTGTTCTATGATGAAAAAATGTTAATTTAGATGTTTTGTTCTCATTTTGAGGAAACATATTGTTTCTCCTACTGTGTTTGTTTGTTTGTTTATTATTTTTATTGAGGCAGGACCTTGCTCTGTTACCCAGGCTGGAGTGCAGTGACATGAGCCTAGCTCACTGCAACCTCTGCCTCCTGGGTCCAAGCAATTCTCATGCCTCAGCCTCCTAAGTAGCTGAGATTACGGGCGTGTGCCACCATGCCTGGCAAATTTTGTTTTTTTTTTTTTTTTTTTTTTTTTTTTTTTTTTTGTTGAGATGGGGCCATGTTAGCCAGGCTGGATTTGAACTTCTGGCCTCAAGTGATCTGCCCGCCTTGGCCTGGCAAAGTGCTGGGATTACAGTTGTGAGTCACCATGCCCGGCTCTTCATATAGTATTTAATTCAGTGACCTCATACTCTTTTCTTCCAAAGTGTGATTATAAAATATAGCCTTTTACCAGTAAAAATATGATTTAAATATAAATATTTGAATTCTGACAAAAAAGATAATATGAACTTTTAGGGTTTTTTTTTTTTTTTTTTAAATCTGGTTTTATTTTTATTTTACAGTCAACTACATGGAATTAGGCAAAACTCTTTCCTCTAGGTCAGGGTTTCTAAATCTCTGAAATTTTATACTGGGTAATTCTTTGTTGTCAGAGAGGGGGTGTCCTGTGCCTTATATGATGTTTAGCAGCATACTGGTCTCTAGCCATGAGATGCCAGTAGCACCCACTGAAAAATGTCTCCCCACGTTGTCAACTGTGCCCTGGGGGCAAAATTGTTCTTTGCATTCATTACCCCTTGAGAGCCACTTCTCTAGGTCTTGTTGACCCAGGGCTTCTGAGACTTAAATGTACACAGGAATTCCCTGAGGAAGCACATGCTGATCCAGTAGGTCAGAGGCAGGGCCTGAGACTCTGCATTTCTAACAAACTCCCAGGTGACGTGAATATTGTTGGTCAGTGTATCACAGTTAAGTAGCAAGGTTGTAGAAAATTCCACATTCGTACCAATTGGGTGAACTCTCAAGGAAAGCTGATGAAAGTAATTATCGAAATAGTGAATTTACGATTAATTGTAGCCCAAACAATGCAAGGCTAATAGAAGCTAAGAAAACAAGCATTATCCTGCTGTCCTAACAAAGCAGCTGTCTTCACTTTTCCATATTTTCTTCCAGTCCTTAGTATTCATTCATAGTTGGACGCATCTAAGGGGGAAATTTGCAAGAGTCTTTTCAAGGTCATACAGGCAACTTCATGTGTCATTAGGTGTTTTATTCTATAATACTGTAAATGTACTAGCTCATAATACATATTTATTGCCTGTGGAGAGATTTATAGCCCCAAATTAAGATAATGAACTCTGCATTTACTTGATCTGATGATGCTCAGCTCCCCCTCTTTTTTTTTTTTTTTAGTATGCAGGTTGTCTCCTCTCCTTGAGAACTATTGACTGCACCTAAATTAATACCACCTAAGGTCATTTGTTTTCTTACTGCAAGTGTTCTGAGAGTCAGGGTGAGATATTAAATTAAGTTTACTAAAGCATATCAGTTACAGTGTAACTTTGTCCTATAATTCTGTGAGAAAAATCAATAGAAAATATAATGAAAATCCTGGAGTGAAAATAATCCCCCTATATTTCATCTGTAATACTTAAAATAATGATTGGTAAGCATTCTTGTTGGTCACATTGAAAATATTGGACATAGTACACATTTCCCCTCGTTTACAAAATGGTTATGTTCACTGCTTTATCTTGCTGTTGCTTAAAATAGCCCTCCTAGGACTGCTGCAAAGAGG